>NC_077229.1:421221008-421238402 GCF_027887165.1 Monodelphis domestica | reverse complement strand
AAGACCTTTGATTTTCCTGGTATAGAGAACCATATTTCTTTTTTGTTTGTTTGAAAATTTTTATTTAATTAATTAATTTTGAATATTATTCCATGGTTCCATGATTCATGTTCTTTTCCTCATCTCCTCCCACCCCCCCTCCCATAGCCAATGAGCAATTCCACTGGGTTTTACATGTATCACTGATCAAGACTTATTTCCATATTATCAATATTTGCATTAGGGTGATCGCTTAGAATCTACATCCCCAATTATATCTCCCTCAAACCATGGGATCTAGCAGTTGTTTTTCTTCTGTGTTTCTACTCCCACAGTTTTTCCTCTGAATGTGGATAATATTCTTTCTCATAAGTCCCTCAGAAATGTCCTGGATCATTGCATTGTTGCTAGTAGAGAAGTCCATTACATTCAATTGTACCACGGTGTATCCATCTCTGTGTACAATGTTCTCCTGGTTCTGCTCCTTTCACTCTTTATCAATTCCTGGAGGTCGTTCCAGGGGAACCATATTTCAAAAAACTCCGTTAACCATATTTGTCTGCCTCTTTTCCTAAAAGTTGCCTGGAACACTGAAATCCATGTCATATGACCAGAGATGGTCCTAGAACCTAGGTTTTCCAGCCCAAGTCTATTCATTACACCATGTTGGCTCTCACAGGGGATTCATCCAGCATTTCTAGACAGTTAGGCCAGTGGAGTACAAATTCTGGCAGACCCTCTTAGACTGGAATGACTTAGAGTAGGTCAGACTTTCCTGGCTCTCTGAGGGCCAGCAGCAGCTAAATTCAGTGAGGCTCATCACTTAAGCCCTCTCCAATGTTTTTGTCCACCATGATTGCTAAAATGGAATTCCCACTAAGTTAATTAAACTGTTAGATATAACTAGGAATTTTTGTACATGGGGCAAAAAATGGGAAAGATACTCTCAGTTGGGAAGAGTGAAGAGGAAGGAGAAGATTATTTTTGAAGGTCACTTGGTAGGTTCCTATACAATCCAATTCAGGATCTCGGTGTTCCCATTTGTAAAATGAGGACCTTGGACTGTAGGATCTTTCAGGCTCCTTCTTACTCTAAATATCATGATAATAGTTAGGATCATGGGCTAGGATATGGAAGCAAGAGAAGAAGGGTGTCTTTGAGTTACCTTTCCTTTCAGGGAATTCAAATCTAATTAGAAGAGATCAGACAGGGGGCAGCTAGGTGGTTCAACAGATAGAGAGCCAGGCCTAGAGATAGAAGTATTGGGTTAAAATCAGAGACTTTCATCTGTATGACCTTGGACAAGTCACTTAACCTCCAAAGCCTAACCCTTTTTTTGCCTTGGAAACAATATATAATTTTGATTCTAAGATGGAAGGTAAGGGTTTATAAAAAAATTAAAAAGAACTTAAACAAGGAAGTGAATGATTACATACCAGGCAATGAAAGATGAGTGCTTTGTGATCAGGCTCAGATAATTAGGAAAATAGAAATGTGGTGGCTAATTGAGGAGAGAGGTAATATGTGGTACAGGAATCAGAAGTCCATGATCAGGAGCAGCTAGGTGGTTCAGTGGATAGAGAGCTGGATCTAGAGATGAGAGGTCCTGGATTCAAATCTGGCCTTAGAAATTTCCTAGCTGTATGATCCTGGACAAGTCTCTTAACCCCAATTGCCTAATCCTTCCTGCTCTTCTGCCTTGGAACTGATACTTAGTATTGATATTAAGATGGTAGGTAAGGATTAAAAAAAAAAAAAGAATTTCATTGGCCTCTTCTCCTGTGTAAAATGAAGGGGTTGCACATGGTTTTCTAAGGTAAAAGTAATTTGCCTAAGGTTACACAGGTAGGGAATTTCAGAGGTGGGAATTGTACCCCAGTCCTCTGACTCTAGAATTAAAGCTTTTCCCATTGTACCAAAATACCCCTTCAAACTACCAATGGCTCCTGGAAAAGGCGGAATTGCATCAGGGTCTGAAAGCTTCCTTTGACTATTCTAGCTGACATCGATTTTATCCTTCTCTGAGCTCTCACAAAGCTTGTAGGCTCAAAATATGCTGTTCAGTGCCCTGAAATGGTCTGTTTGGTATGTGATTGCATCTTATTTCCCTTCTATGCCTCTCCTTCAAGGTGAATGTGTGTTCCTTGAGGGCAGCAATCAGGTCTTTTATTTACTACATATTTTGTTCAGTTGTTTTTCAATCATTTCTGACTCTTCTTGACTCCATTTAGTTTTTTGTTTTTCGTTTGGCAAAGATTCCTTTAATGGTGTGCCATTTCCTTCTCTAGCTCATTTTATAGATGAGGAAACTGAGGTAAAAGGGTTGAGTGACTTGCCTAGGGTCACACAGCTATTAAATATATGAGTCCAGATTTGAACTCAGGAAGATGAGTCTTCCTGAGTTCAAGCCTAGCACTCTGTTGACTGTACCACCTAGCTGCTCTTCTCTTCCCCCAAGTCCTTCTCCCAAATTGAATGTGTAATTCTTGAGCTAGAACCAGGTCTTTTATTTCTTAACTATTAGCTGCTCAACAATTTATGTACCTTTACTCTTGGTTGGATGGAACAGTATTAATTGTTTCCTCCAATCCTTATCTCCCAGGGCATAGTACTTCATCTATGGGAAGCTATTGCTATTTTTCAGGATGAGAGAATTTAGAATAGATCCCAGAAAATAATGGCCTAATCTCTGCCTAGGAAGTGCTCTTTAAATATAGCCGGGGAAAGCTGTCATCAGAAGCCTGCCAAAGGGTTTGCTTAAATTTTATATTATTCATTTATTATTGGGAACATTAACTGAATTAAACTTTGAATAAAAAGGACTATATTTGCAGAGCAGTTGTGAGGATAATTAAAGGGTGGCATTTCCCCTCCCCTTCCTTCTGTGTCCTCCACTTTCAAACTAAGCGGGCTTCAACTGGGTGACAGGCCAACATTTCAGCAGCACAGTGGGTGATGGGGACTCCATTAAATAAAAAATCAAACGAAGCTTTCCTAGAATGCCAGAGTCAGAAAAGACCTCAATGGTTATGAAGTCCAGTCCCCTTGTCTGACAGATGAAGAAACTGAGGCCTAGAGAGAGAGGAAGTGAATTGAGATGAGAACCTTTCTCCTGGCTCCATCTTCCTACTATGTCCTTCTTTGGGGTTGAGCTCCACTTAAGTTTTTAGCCTTTTGGGATCCATTTTTTCTTAGTTGTTCCCTTCCATTATGGGCAGTGTTTCAATACCCCTCTATGGAGTTTCCAGGTAACACATGATGGATCCCTGCTTCTGGACCTCATTGAGAATTAGAGAAACATCTCCCCCCACCAACCAGGCATAGTGTCTAAATTGTAATCATTCAGTCCTTTGGATTGGGATCCTTTTTATTCAGGAATTTCTTATTAATACTTTGAGGATTGAGAATAAATTCACATTCAACTGAGCAAGAATTTATCCTTGTGGGGTGGGAGGAGGAAAAAAGGAAAATTGAGAAAATGAAAAATAGTCCCTCAAGAAGCTTTCAAAGTAATGTTCTTACTTTGAATACCCTTATTTCAAATGCTTCAAAAGATCTATAACTTCTTTGTGGATAGCTACTTTAGTAGATGAAATCTTAACTTGGGGTCCACAGATTTACGGGTTCCACAGATAGATTTCAGAGAGTCTGATGGGAAAAAATACAATTTTATTTTCACTGACTTTTGATTTCTAAGCACAGAAATGGGGCCCATAAACTTTACCAGTTGGCCAAAGGGGACCATGGCATAAAAAAGGTTGAGAACCTTTGGGTTTCTGAGGTATTCTGGTCTCTCAAAAGACATAACTTTTTTTTTTAAACCCTTACCTTCAGTTTTAGAATCATTACTGTGTGTTGGTTCCAAGGCAGAAGAGGAACAAGAGCTAGGCAACTGGGGTTAAATGACTTGCCTGGGGTCACCAGCTGGGAATGTGTCTGAGGCCAGATTTGAACCAATAATTTCCTATTTCTAGACCTGGTGTTCTGGTCACTGAGCCACCAGACTGCCCCTATTTTTATTTATTTATTTAAATCTTTACCTTTTGTCTTAGTATCAATCTTAAAACTAAACTGTGGCAAGGGCTAGGTAATCCCGGTTAAGTGACCTGCCCAGGGTCACATAGCTAGGATATGAACTGAAGTCCTCTTGACTCCAGGCCTGGTGCTCTAGCCACTGTGCTACCCATCTGTCCCCAAAAGTCATCATGTTTTGATCAATCTACTGGTGATGAGCTGCTGAACTTACCTAGGCTTGTCCTCTGGTCACAGATATACCATATGTTTTTCAGATCAGGACCCTAAGCTTTTCTAACTTGTCGAAATTACTAGAACAGTGATGGCAAACCTATGGCACGGGTGCCAAAGATGGCATGCAGAGCCCTCCCTGTGGGCATGCCTAAAGTTGCCCACCAGAGTTTATTACTAGAAAGCTAGAGGGACTTGGGCTGAGCTGTTCCCCTCCCCCTCTCCATGTGCCTGAGAACATTTCTCACTTCCCCCACCCCTCTGCTCAGCAGCCATTGGGAGCTTCCTCCCTCCCCGGTCTAGGGTAAAGGGGGTGTGAAAGAGTGGGGGCAGTAGGGGTAGAATATAGCACTTGGTCTCTGGGGGGTGTGGTGGGATGGGCACAGCATTCAGTCTGGGGGGTGGGATGGGGATAGGACCCAGCACTCTATCTCTAAAAGGTTCTCCATCACTACACTAGAATTTATGCTCTGTTGATGTGGTCTTGGAGAATACAGGGTAACAGAGGTTTTATTCCTCAAATAGGTCATTAAACCTTTATTAATGGACATTAGCTGCTATTCGAGTAGTATGAATTAGTTTTGGAGATTAGCAAGTCAAAGGACCTGAAGTGATTTAGTGTCATTTCTTTCAACAAACATGTATTAAGTAACTACTTCGAACAACTGTTAGGACAAAGTAAATAAAATGACTACATCTATTAAGTGATCACTCAGTGCCTTGTGTTAGGGCGAGGTAAATGAAGAATGAGGAATAATGTAATCTGTGCTCTCTCTGTTCTTTCCCCAGAGGGGCAGGGTGGAGGGGAGGATGTGTTTATGGATCCTACAGATTTTTACGGAACCATACAAAGTAAATTGTGGTGGGGACAAAGGAGAGACTTGGATAGAAATATCTTGGGAAACTTAAGGAGGGAGACAATGCTTTCAATTGGGGAGGTAAGTAAGGGAGGTAATAATCAAGGAAGGCTTCTCTGGAAGATATTTTATCTAAACTGCACCTTGAAGGAAGAATGCAGAAACGGATAGATGGAGGGTGGAGCAGTGTGTGTGGCAAATCTTAGAAGGATGTGTAAGTTCTGAAGGGCTTCTGCTTAACTTGTTGCAGTTCTAGAGTAGAAGATATCATTTAGCACTGTTTTGTATTGAATTTCTTGATCTTACATTTTAACAAAGGAGAAATGGAATAGTTCTGAAGGTAAGGTTTTTTGGGAGACAGAACTGACTGGTACATGGCAGAGGGGCAAGGGAACTCTAAGCAAGGAGTAGAATGAGAGCCTGGGGATTGAGTGTGGGTGGAAGACCAAGAGGGAGGACAGTAAAATGTATTGGGCACATGGGATGCCAGCTTAACGACCTGTTGCTGTCTTTTTAGAAATTGTTCTTCTGATTCTGCTCATTTCATTTTTAATTAATTCATGCTACTCAGGATTCTTGGAAATGACTTCTTTTGTCATTTCTTACAGCAATAATATTTCATTACATTGATATACTACAAATTGTCCAGTCATCCCCCCAATTATTAAAAAGGCAATCTAAGGTACCATCTTAGATTCTAATTCTTTTCTCTTCCTCCTCTATTTTAGTGTCCCCCCTTCCAGATAAGGAAGTTTGTTTTGCTTGTGAGTATTCCCTTTCTTCCTTCATAATTCCGTGACCCATTTCTGCTTTTGTTGAGTCAAACTCTCTCTCTCTCTCTCTCTCTCTCTCTCTCTCTCTCTCTCTCTCTCTCTCTCTCTCTCTCTCTCTCTCTCTCTCTCTCTCTCTCTTCATTCCTCCTTGGTTCATTTCAGATATGAATCATCCAATGTCCACTCCCTTTATGCCTTCTTCTGCCATGTTTGTACATTTCTCTTACATGGATCAATTATGAGAAAAGATTTTGCTCCCTTTTTTCTCCTTTTACACTAAAGTATTCCTCCTTTTGCCCTTCTTCTCTTAAGTCTATAGGAACAGAACAAATCCACAACCAGGACCTCCGTTTTTCTTATTATTGTCTCAATACCTCTTAAAGATGTTAAGATTCTGAAGGGATGCTATTTCTTCTGCCCCAATAGAATATTCATATTATATCATCATTCCAATTGATGAAATAAATTTATCTTTCTAGACTTCTCTGGACTGCTGTGTTTGTATTTCAAAATTCTTATTCAGTTCTGGTCTTTTCATTAGAAATGCTTGAGGGTCCTCTATTTCATGAAAAATCCATTTCTCCTCACTGTAGGATTGTATTCAATTTTTCAAGGTAAATTATTTTTGGTCGTAAGCCTATATCTTTTGTCATTGGAGGCATTGCATACCAAAACTTTCTCTTGTTTTGAGAAGAAGTTACCAGTTCTTTTGTGATTCTGACAGGAATTTTTTGATACTTGAATTACTTCTTCCTGGATGCTAGCAGAAATTTTTCTTATACATGAGAGCTCTAAATTTTGACTGTGAAAAGTCCTAGGACTTTTCCTTTTGGAGTTTTTTTTTAAAGGAAGTGAATATATTTATTCTTTCTATCTTCACTTTCCCCTCTGATTCTAATAGATTTGTGCAATTTTTATTTATAACTTTTTGAAAATAATATCTAAGCTTTTAAAAAATATATAATTTTCAGGGAACCCAGTGGTTCTTAAATAAATTTTTCTTGACTTATTTCCAGGTCAGTTGTTTTTCATATAAAACATCTGACTTTTTCCCTATTTTTGTCAGTCTATTGATTTTGTTATAATATTTCTTGCTGTTTATAAAAGTCTTTGATTTCTGTTTAGTCTATTCTAGGTTTTAGGAATTCAGTTTTCCAGGAAAGATTTATGACTTTTCTCTTCTAAGCTACTTATTCTTTTGCAAATTATTTCTTTCAAAGATTTTATTTCATTTTTCATCTCTTGCTTTATTTCCTCTAGTTATTCTTATAGTTCTTGTAGAATTTTTTTCCTTTGAGTCTCTACTTGAAGTTGTTCTAGAGTTAGATTTATAATAATTTTTATACTGATTAGTGTTTCTTTTTTTTTGTTTATTCATTTCTCCAGTTTTAATTCCTGAATGGAGACTTTGAGCCATAGACAGTCTTTGCTCCTTCCTGAGTATTTATTTGAAGTGGAGAGTTCTGATAGCCCAAGTTCTTGAACTGACCTCTTGAATTCCCCGAGTTAGTCTCTCTTCTATCAGGATCTTTGAGATTCACAAAACTGGATCTTCAGGGCTCTTTCTGGTGTGTTAGGATAGAGTTTTAAAGACCTCAGAGCCCTTGGGCCTGGGCAGTCCACTCTAAATTCTGCAATAACTTGCTTGTCTCTGCCTGCAGCCTTTCCTTGGGACTTTGAAGGTTTTCCACAATGGGGCTTTCTGATCACTCTAGGGCTTTTCCAAGGAAGGTCTCCATTGCTACTCCTGCCTACAGATATAGAGCTTTGAAGACTACATGAACTCCATCTCTGGTTGTGCTAGTACTTGCTTTGCTGGAAAGGTCTCCTTACCAGCTGATCACAGGCTTCCCCTCAACTTGTGCAGTTCTGGAGTGGAAGATATTATTTAGTATAGTTTCATATTGGATTTCTTGATTTTGCATTTTAATGGAGGAGAAAATATATGTAGGGAGTTGCATCCATGTAAGGGAGTTATAATATGAAAATCCTTAAGGGGATCCTTAAATGTCAGTCATTTTTATTATTTAAAATTTTACCAACACTTTCAAAAATATCATCTTCATTTCTGAATATCTCTCCCTCTCTTATTTAGCAAGCCATTTCTTATAACAAAGATTCTTTTAAAAGAAAAATAAAAACAATCTAGTAAAATTGAATCATTAATTAAGTCTGACAGATGTGGGATATTCAATAATAATAATAATGATACAAATAATGAGCACTTCAACTTTATATAGTTTTGTACTGTTCATTATTTTTCATGTTTGTGTAGTAATTTCCTCGAATTCAAGAAGACCTGAACTCAAATCCAATCTCAGATACTTCCTAGCCAAGTGATCCCAGGTTAGTCACTTAACCTCTATTTTTCTTAGTTTACTTATCTGTACAATGGAGCTAATGATAACATCTACATCATAGTGCTATGGTAAGGATCAAATAAGATGATGTTTGTAAGGCTCTTAACCTATCACCTGGCACATAGTAGGCATCTAATTCATGCTTATTTCCTTCCTCCTCCCCACGAAACTGCCAAAGGGCAGGATGTGTCCTGACCTTTGCACCACTTAGTGCCTAGGAATGGGTGACACTAATGAATGCTTGCTGATTGGTTTCCTACCTTTTTGCCTTCAGGTATATAGAGCAGATTAATTCATCTTGGAACCAAGGAAACTCTGTTCATTGTGATGTCTATCTTCTATCTCCTTGGGCTCTAAGGATCCTTATTTTACAGATGCCATAACTCTGAGGCCATGAAGTTGATCATAACTAGTAAGTAATGACAGGAAAATGGGACCCACATCTCTTAGTGCAGGATCACACTCCTGATTTAAAAAAGTCCAAACATTTATGAATACCTTTCAGGAGGGAACAATGGGGGAGACATAATAACCAGGTCCTTTGTCCTACTTCCCATGTTAGCCTGGGATTCTGGCCTCTTGATTCTAGTTTTATGGTCCTCGCTGGTCCTTGTGGCCCTGGCAGGTCACTATAAATATTAGTCAGATGCCAAAGTCTATGCCAGCAAAAATGGTCATTAACATTGCTTAGAGTTCTCCTCGATGTAACTGAAATCACATTGCCCTTTCTCAGATCTTCTAGGGCTCAGCCTGGAGTCTCTGTATTCACTCATGCCAAATTAACCCTTGCAGTTTTGTATTCTGTACTCAGATCCTGTGGAAAATGACTTTTTTGTCCTCCACACTAGTCTCCAGGAATCAGGATGAGACTTCTTTGTAGGTAATGAGTCATAATTTTTGTTCTGTATCATTTTGGGACCTAAAATAAGTCTCTTTTTTCTAAAATATCTTTCTCACAAGTACCTATAGTTTGAAATCCTTTTACCAAAGGATAAAAACATTGCATTCCATAGTTAAAGAGTCCAGTGAAAGTGTAAATTCTGCATGGGACAAGTAACATAGAGACTTACCTTCATAAACAGGTATAAATGAGTAAACCAATCCTGGGTACAGGAAAGAAGGGAGCAGAATCTCTCAGGAACATACTGGATGTCCGAAAACTGTGTGCGCCCAAGATAAAAGAGGGAGGAGAAAGGTTGGGGGCAAATAAAGGTTGAGAAGACTAGACAAACTTTGCTAACTTTCCAAAGTTTGAGGGCTGGGAACCTAGCCATATAGGGCAATAAAAGAAAATTGTCATAGAATGATTCCAAATCTGGGAGGCTGTGGTAGGAAATACATATGGTAGATAGAAGCAAGCAACAGCATGTTACCAACAGTGACTTGCCCACACAAAATGATATGAAAGATAGCATAGAGGACATATATATATATATATATATATATATATATATATATATATATATATATATATATATATATGTCCTGAAAAGGAGCTGGGCTGGTCACGTTGTAAGGAAACACAACAGATGGACAACCCAAATCTTCCATTGGTACCTCTAAGATATTATTAGCTGGCCCTTTTGTTGTTCCCAACACAATGTGTCTGCTATCTCTGGTTTCCCACCATATGGCATAGATGTGGAACTAGAGGAGACACCCAAAGCTCACCTATCTAACCTTCTTTTACAAATAAGACCTTCCTAGGTGAAGTGACTTACCCAAGGTCATACAAATAGTAACTGTCAGTGAAGGGATATGAATCCAGGTCTCTTCACTCTAGAGCCAGTACTACTGAATCACCACCTCCCTCCTCATCCAGCCTCTTAAAACTTCTTCCCTTCCTTCCTCCTTCTTCCTCTTTCTTTCTCCCTCCCTCCTTCCCTTCCCTCTTTCCTTTCGTTCATTCATTTGTTCGTTCCTTCCTTCCTTCCCTTCTTTCTTTTTTTAAACCCTTACCTCCTGCCTTAGAATCAATACTAAGTATTGGTTCCAAGGCAGAAAAGACGTAAGGGCTAGGTAATGGGGGTTAAGTGACTTGCCCAGGGTCACACAGCTAAGACGTATCTGAGTGTAAATTTGAATACAGGACCTCCCATTTCTAGGCCTGGCTCTCTATCCTCTGAGCCACCTAAGTGCTCCAAGCACTACTTTCTACATGAAGCTTTTCTTGATTTGCCCAGTTGCTAGTGTCTCCTTACCCCACACATTTCCTTGTAATGGTGTTATCTATTTTTATAATACTTTTACTGTTTATATACTGTTTATCTTTATCTATCTACCTACTATTTATATACTGTTTCTATATAGAATGGAAGCTCCTTGGGGGCAGGGACTGTTTCATTTTTTTATCATCACATCTCCCAGTATCTCACACAGAAACTGGCACATAATAAATGCTTGATGAGGACCATTTATTTTTTAAACCATTTTTTAAAGATTTTAAAAATCTTCTGTTTTAGAATTAATACTGTGTATCAATTCCAAGGCAAAAGAGCAACAAGAGCTAGGCATCTGGTTTTAAGTGACTTTCCCAGGATTACTCAGTTAGGAAGTGCCTGAGTTCAAATTTTAATCCAGGATCTGTTATCTCTAGGCCTGTCTATCGACTGAGCCACCTTGCTGCCTCTCTTGATGATGACTATTAAAAGATTCAGAAGATTTTTTAGTGCACTGGGTACATAGTTTGGAGGTTTTATGGGGAGAAATGGAGAAGAATTGCATAGGCTGAGAAGGCATTCATGCTCTTTGAAGTGTGTAGAGTACCCCTAGTGAGAAAAATCACGTATCCATCATTAGTTTATGATTGTCAAGAAAGAAGTTCATTCCTTGACGATCTATTCTAGAGTGTTCCCTTTCAGCAGGGATGCAACATGAAACATTGAAGGACAAAGGGGATTCCTGACTAGTTGATGGATGACACCACAGCCAGATCACCTTCATGGCCCAGCTGAATATATGAGTGGAAAGGGAATGTGGAGCAAAGAAGTGATTATTGTGGGATCAAGAAGGAGTAGGCGAGTTTGGATCTGGGCTCCAAGCATTTTAGACTGTAATCTCCCTCAGGGTATAGATAACCTTCCTTGCCCCTTGCAAATTCTAGAAAACCAGCTCCCTTGTGAGTCCTTGATCAATGAGAATCACATGAATTTATGGGCTGAATGATCCAGGGAATAAGAATGGAAATCTTTCATTCTGAAAGCCCTGACTGTATGCTTGAACTCTTCAGTTATTTTTAGACGAGTTCCTCTCACAGGAGGGGGGAGGGTTACTGGGGAGGGATGAGAGAGGAAAATCAGTTAAAGATGTCCAGATTTGAAATCTCACTGCCTTCCTCTCTATTTCTGTCACTTCCCAATCTCCAAGGCTTTCTTATAAATAAGCCACCAGATGGCACCCACATCTAATGGCTCTGTGAACACTGGCCAGCCTCTTGATGTTGGCCAAATAAAGTAAAATATTGGAGCGGAGTATAGCAGAGGGTATTCCCTGGCTCCAAACTTGGGCTCTGACTCTTGGGAAGGAAAATGGTTTATTGCCGGCAAGAGATAAGTTTTAGCTGAATGCATATTGTTATGGATGATGGAATGAGAAAATCATCTACAGCTATGGCAGAGATAGAAACAATCCTCGGGCATGCATCCATTCAGCCCGCCAAGTTGGCCTCTGCCTATTATTAGCTGCACAGGGCACAGGAAAGACCCAGCTTTAGGTGCAACGGTCCTCCATAGCCATCAAGATCCCTTATTCTGATTGATTTTCATCCCTCTGCCTATGTTAAGTAGCGCCATGGAAAGAAAGCCTGGTGAAAAAATATTCTCAGCCTTCTCAACAAGAATAGGAAACAGAAAAGAAAGAATAAGGTTGGGGACTGGAAGGGACACAGGGAGCCTGATAGACAGGAGAGCTGCTAAAAATCTTTAGACAAGATTTAGATTGATGTCCCCAAATACCCCAAATATGCCATGATCAATATATGGATGGCACATAGATTAGGAAAAGAAAACACTCATTATAAACATATCAAAATAAACATTAGATAGCCCCTCAAAAGCACATGCCACTTTATTATGTATCACAATACAACTGATGTTTGTAAAACACAATCTTATAAATTGCAAATTTTTCTCAAATGACACCAAGTCAAAATTTTGAAAATTATACGCAAAATGCTTTCTTTTCACTAGAATGTTAAAATGTTAAAATTTGACATGAGATTTGTTTGAAAGGAGCAAACAGAAATATATTAAAATGGGTTGTAATTTTGGAGAAAATATTAAAAATTTTTGATTAGATATTTTAAAATATGTATTTATGAAAATAAAATTGTACCCCAACTTTCCAAATTGCAGTTTTACTCATAAAAAGCTATATTAGAATATTAAATGATTTGGGAAAATTTCAATTATATTTAATAAATTTTAAATAATAATAAGATAATATAATAAATAATAATGCTTTGTCAAAGCAAAGAAGTGAATGTTTTATAGAGTCAGAAATGCTCAGTTCCTGGCAAAA
Source organism: Monodelphis domestica (assembly GCF_027887165.1). NCBI lineage: Eukaryota > Metazoa > Chordata > Mammalia > Didelphimorphia > Didelphidae > Monodelphis > Monodelphis domestica. The sequence continues at coordinate 421,225,670 of NC_077229.1, read as the reverse complement.
GTTAGCAAGCCACTATTCAGAATTGCGGATGCATTGAATATTATATGTGTATATATAATATACACAAAGAGTTACATTAAAATAGAATTCTATCCTTTTTTCAATGTTTAACTAGTAGTTCTTTGGCTAATTGTTGGTCACATTTCTATATATTTTTTCTTTGAAATTCACTTATTTTATAGTAAACATCAAAGCAATTGAAAAGATAATGGCACAACCAAGAAAGACAAAAACATACACAACACAGACAAGTTTGATGTCCCCTTCCAGAAACTAGAAATTTGTGTTGCCTTTCTAGCCTCCCATTGGCTGTATATATACATCAAATGACAGCAGTATGCTAAATTGTGTTTGTGTTTATTCTTCATTTAAACCTTCTGAATGTGCAAAGAGTATTTAATGTTCATTGTGAAACAAACTAACTCAGAGGTCAAGGACACATTGCTAACCTGATGATGATAGCATATGGACAGTGTTCATCTGAGGTGGTTCAGTGATATATTCATGACCATCTCTGACTGTCAGTTTTTTCCTTTGTAAAATGAGAGGCCTGGGCTCAGTAATCACCAGGGTCTTATGTTCTTGATAGAGATCCAAGGTATCTATTCTCTGGTGGGTCTGGAGTTGGGAAGACCTGAGTTCAAATCTGAATTCAGGCACTTATATTGGATGTGTGATCCTGGGCAAGCCACTGTTGGTCTCAGTTTCCTCATCTGCAAAATAAGCTAGAGAAGGATATGGCAAACCACTCCATTATCTCTGCTAAGAAAACTTCAAATGGAGTCACAAAGAGATGGACATGACTGAACAACAAATAATCCTACGGGTGTATAACATTAAGATCATTCCTGCTTTCAGTTTCAGGAAGAATACCAATGGTAGAATACCTACATAGTCAGAGAGGGGCAATGACTTTCCTTTTATGGAATCTAGATTTATATCTGTATTAGGTTGCTGTTTGGTTTCAGGAGAAAAAAAAATCTAACTCTGGTTACCAAGAGACAATGTTACCTCTCATCTATTTACTGCCTCTTCCAATTCATGCATACATTCTAAGTAGCAGAATTGCATATACGGTCTGAAGTCCCTGTACAGGACTTTTCTGGGACTTTGGATCTGGAGATCTATACTCTAGAGACAAATGCAGAGGAATTTACAAAGGCCAATCCAGCTTCCTCATGTCAACATTGTGCTGAATTGTAATACTGTAGTCAATTAGCCCAGACAAGGCCAGCAAATGACTGTTTCTCTGTTTTTTGGTTCTATGGCTTTTTGTCCTGTTACTAGTGGTTTCTCCCTACTTCTTCAGGCTCTCAGGGTCCTTATCTATCTCTCCTCTTATTTAGATGCCAAAAAGATTATGTCAAATACGAGGAAGAAACATCTAACAACTAGAACTGTATTTAAAAGGGATTAAATTCTCTCTTAAGATAGTGTGTTTCCTGTCACTGGTGGTGTTCTAGCAGTGACTATACATTAAAAAAAAAATAAAACCCTTGCCTTCCGTTTTGGAATCAATACTGTGCATTGGTTCCAAGGCAGAAGAATGGTAAGGGCTAGGCAATGGGGGTTAAGTGACTTGCCCAGGGCCACACAGCTGGGAAGTGTCTGAGTGCCAGATTTGAACCTAGGACTGGCTCTCAATCCACTGAACCACCCAGCTGCCCCCTGACTATACATTTTTGGGGGATGTTGTAGAGAGGATGCCTACTTTGGGAAAGAGATTTGATTATATAGGTCTCTGCCATCTCTGAGATATTCAAATTTTATTTAATAAAATTTTTAATTTTTATTATTTATAATTTATATTAATATAAAATATAATAAAAATATAATAATGTATTAAATAATTAATTTTATAAAACTATTCAATAAAACAAGTAACAAGAGAGGCCAAAGCATCACTAGGCCAATCTTAGTGGAAGACTGGGCTATCATCCCACACAGCCCTAAATGATCTCTTTCTTGTGATTTTACCATTGTGGTCAGGAACCCAGTACTGTCATGTGCCAGTTAGAGAGAAAACTCTGGTCTCAGGATTTGGAAATGTTCTTTTTTAAAAGCTTAAGATTGTGTCCCTGTCCTAAAACGAGAGGGTCTTACAACCATGAGTTTCCAGGATCCTATAATTTTCAATGCAGTCACACTGGAATAAACAGGAAAGTGCTCAAAAGATATTGCCAAGGACACATCAGCTCTTGACCTTGTGACACAGTCAACATTTCCCATTCTATTGGTATTCTCTGTGCTTTTGACCTCAGGAAACTTTCAGCTAAGTGCATGGGACTCTTCTCAGAGTATTAAAAGCACATTTTGTAGATGGTAGTGGACTGGATCTTGGTTTGGTGGAAAGAAGCCTGAATTTGGAGTCAGAGAATCTAGGTTTGGTTCTTGGTTCTGTCATTTAATCTGTGTGACTTTGGGCAAATCACTGGCTTCCCTGGCACTCAGTTTTCTCAACAATAAATTCTTAGACTGTTTGACTTCCAAGGTTCCCTCCATCTATAACCTCATGACAATGTTTTCCCATATTATTCTATTTGATACTTATATCAAGAAATATGCCAAAAAGAGAATTTTAATAAGCAAATTTTTATTAAGTACTTACTTTATTCCAAGAACTGTCCTAGGTGCTGAAGATACAAAGATGAAAAGAAAACAGTAGCTACTCACAAGGTGCTTACCTTCTATTGGGGAGAAAATGTACAAATATATAGAAAAATATGCATAACTATAAGGTGATATAGAGGAAGGAAGGCACTATGACTTGGGGGGAAGGGAGAAAATCAGGAAGGACTTCATGTAGGAGGTGGCACTTGATCTGAGCTTTGAAGAAAATTAGGAATTTGAAGAGTCTGATGTGAAGGAGCAAATCTTAGGGACAAGAGGACAAGTACTGAGTGTTACATGTAAAGATTGAGTTTGACTGGATTGCAGAATGTATGAAGGGGAATGATGTATAATGAAGCTGAAAATTAGATTGGAGCCAGGTTGTGAAGAGATTTAAAAGGCACAAGGAGAGTTTATGTTTGATCCTAAAGGCAATGGGGAGCTCCTGGAGTTTAATAAGTAGGAGAGTAACATGGTTATATCTGTGCTATAGGAGTATTGCTTTGGCAGCTATATGGAGCACGGATTAGAATGAGAAGAGACTAGAGGCAGAAGTCATTAGGGGGCTATTGCAATAGTCCAGGTAAGGAATTATGATGATCTGAACTCAGATGGCAGTGGTGTGAGTAGACAGAGGGGGAAGTATCAGAAGAATTTGTTAAAATAACATTGATAAGACTTAGCAAATGATGAGTCACTTGGGATGAGGAAGAATGAGGAATCTAGGATGGATGGGAACATGGTGCATTTGACAGAAATAGGGACATTTGGAAGAGGGATAGGTTTTGGGAAAAAGATTGAGTTCTATTTTGAATATGTTGAGTTGTAGATATCTATGGGAAAACTAGTTCAAAATGTCAAATAGGAAGATAGCAATACAGAACTGCTGCTCAGAAGAGAAACTAGGACTGATATATATCCATATCTATATCTATATCTATATATCTATATCTGTATCTATATCTATATCTATATCTATATCTATATCTATCTATATAAAGGATCATCTGTATAGAGATGATAATTAAACCCATGGGAGCTAATAAAGGCACCAAGAGAAGTAACTAAAGTCATAGATGTGGTGTATGTACATTGGATTTTGAAATGAAAACCTGATTTCAAATCCTGCCTCTATGGTCTTGGACAAGGAACTTAACCTCTCTTGGCCTTGGTTTCTTTATCTATTTGTTGGTTAGTTGGCCTTTAAGATACCATATAGCTTTAAATCTACAAGCCTATGGTCACAGCTCTTCTTTCATCAGTTTTTCTTCTAAGAGTAAAACCATCCATGCATCAGTAAGAACTTTTGACATTCTTCATCTGGGGGTAGATGAAGAAATGGGGGCTAACAAGTACTGATGGCAAGATGATTACTACACAAACATCTCTGGAGGTGTTCCAGGTAGCTTCTCTGCTTGTAATCTTCCAGTTGCAACCCTTCTCCTTGGATTCTGAGTAACTGTATGTAGACTCTGATTTGCCTCAGTTTACTCATCTGCAAAGCAATGAGAGGAAACACTTGGTTCCCTTCCTAAGAAAGCTGTGAAGATTAATGCACTAACAGCTCTGAAAAAGAGGGGCACATAAAACCTATAGTAATGGTGACGATGATATATGATGGAGGGAATACCACATTCAAGCTACTATCCTTCAACCTGTCAGCCAAGCCATAAAGAGGGCTGGAGGAGGAATTTCAGATAATGGGAGCAACTTGGTTTGTTTCTCTCATACAGAATACATTGACTCAGAGAGTCAGGAAGACCTTAGAGATTATCTTGTCCAGTTGCTTCATTTTCTAGATGAGGAAACTGAGATCATGTGAAATTTGACTTGCCCAAGGGCATAGTCATTGGGAAACATCAGAGATGAGACTTGAACTCAGACCTATTGAACAATTCCAGCAACATTTCCATTGTGCTTCTCAAAACCCACAAAGCACTTTATATAGATAAGAGAAACTACAGACACTCTAATGATGAGAGATTTGAGGCTCAGAGAAGCAAGCAACTCACTCAAGAATGCACAACTGATTTACTTATTGTGTTATTATTA